>NC_040244.1:17622528-17625028 GCF_001444195.1 Xiphophorus couchianus | reverse complement strand
AATAAAATTGAATTCACACATGAGGTTTTAAAGGGAGGGTTAGGACGAGTGTTGCGGGTTGGAGCAGGGTTTGGGTTCAAGGTCAAAGGTCAGGAAACCAATATTGGTTCCCCAAACCAATGCCTCTTACCCTCTTCCCTCCCCAGATGCACGGGCACGTCCCGCCAGGAGCAACAACAGTGCAGCCTATCTCTCATTGAGGCCCCTGGGGATCTTGGTGTCCAACCTGTGGATCCAGAGCCTTTCAGCTCTCCTCCTCTGGGCTGGAGACCAGGCCGGATTAGATTCCAGCACCAGAGCCGAGACAGAGGTCCAACCGTGTCTCATAAAGTGTCGAATTAGGGGTACATGTATCTTTTTTTGCTTTTGAATATTATGTCTGTGTTGGACAAAACGGGTGAGGAGGGTGTTTCCCGTCTCGCCGACATAATTCATTTTACAAATTTTGCATGTGATTAGATAAACACAATTTTTTAATTTAGGGTGGCCTAATTGATCCAATTTAAAAATTGTGTTGTTAAATTTATTTTGTACCCAACTCAACTGTTTGAAAAGGTGTAAGGTAAGTGGTCAAAGACCAAATGCACTGGCCATCCCGTCCCTATCATCCACTGAACAATACGCCACCGGCCCCCAACTGGCCCGCTAATGGCTTTCTTTGTCTTTGCTTCCTTCCTTGAATTGGCCTCCTATTGTCTTTGTTGCCCCCTGTTTGTACAACGTTTCGACTTTTATTTGTCTTCTTCAGGTACTTATGTTTCTTTCCCCTCTGTTTCTTCTGCAACTTAAATTTAGTTTAGGCACCCCCATGTACTTTTCCTCTTTCTGTCCATCGAAATTAAATCACATTGACTTACAAAAAATAAAATTGAATTCACACATGAGGTTTTAAAGGGAGGGTTAGGGTTAGGGGTAAGGCTTGGGGCAGGGTTATGAAAACACCAGGTAAGGGCTCATAAACAGTGCTTTATCTAACCAGCTGGAGACCGGATAGCGTACTGACAGTGTCCAGCTCTGGGGGCACGGGCTGATAAGGTGTAAGGTAAGTGGTCAAAGACCAAATGCACTGGCCATCCCGTCCCTATCATCCACTGAACAATACGCCACCGGCCCCCAACTGGCCCGCTAATGGCTTTCTTTGTCTTTGCTTCCTTCCTTGAATTGGCCTCCTATTGTCTTTGTTGCCCCCTGTTTGTACAACGTTTCGACTTTTATTTGTCTTCTTCAGGTACTTATGTTTCTTTCCCCTCTGTTTCTTCTGCAACTTAAATTTAGTTTAGGCACCCCCATGTACTTTTCCTCTTTCTGTCCATCGAAATTAAATCACATTGACTTACAAAAAATAAAATTGAATTCACACATGAGGTTTTAAAGGGAGGGTTAGGGTTAGGGGTAAGGCTTGGGGCAGGGTTATGAAAACACCAGGTAAGGGCTCATAAACAGTGCTTTATCTAACCAGCTGGAGACCGGATAGCGTACTGACAGTGTCCAGCTCTGGGGGCACGGGCTGATAAGGTGTAAGGTAAGTGGTCAAAGACCAAATGCACTGGCCATCCCGTCCCTATCATCCACTGAACAATACGCCACCGGCCCCCAACTGGCCCGCTAATGGCTTTCTTTGTCTTTGCTTCCTTCCTTGAATTGGCCTCCTATTGTCTTTGTTGCCCCCTGTTTGTACAACGTTTCGACTTTTATTTGTCTTCTTCAGGTACTTATGTTTCTTTCCCCTCTGTTTCTTCTGCAACTTAAATTTAGTTTAGGCACCCCCATGTACTTTTCCTCTTTCTGTCCATCGAAATTAAATCACATTGACTTACAAAAAATAAAATTGAATTCACACATGAGGTTTTAAAGGGAGGGTTAGGGTTAGGGGTAAGGCTTGGGGCAGGGTTATGAAAACACCAGGTAAGGGCTCATAAACAGTGCTTTATCTAACCAGCTGGAGACCGGATAGCGTACTGACAGTGTCCAGCTCTGGGGGCACGGGCTGATAAGGTGTAAGGTAAGTGGTCAAAGACCAAATGCACTGGCCATCCCGTCCCTATCATCCACTGAACAATACGCCACCGGCCCCCAACTGGCCCGCTAATGGCTTTCTTTGTCTTTGCTTCCTTCCTTGAATTGGCCTCCTATTGTCTTTGTTGCCCCCTGTTTGTACAACGTTTCGACTTTTATTTGTCTTCTTCAGGTACTTATGTTTCTTTCCCCTCTGTTTCTTCTGCAACTTAAATTTAGTTTAGGCACCCCCATGTACTTTTCCTCTTTCTGTCCATCGAAATTAAATCACATTGACTTACAAAAAATAAAATTGAATTCACACATGAGGTTTTAAAGGGAGGGTTAGGGTTAGGGGTAAGGCTTGGGGCAGGGTTATGAAAACACCAGGTAAGGGCTCATAAACAGTGCTTTATCTAACCAGCTGGAGACCGGATAGCGTACTGACAGTGTCCAGCTCTGGGGGCACGGGCTGATAAGGTGTAAGGTAAGTGGTCAAAGACCA
>NC_040244.1:17597561-17622428 GCF_001444195.1 Xiphophorus couchianus | reverse complement strand
TAATACATATTCCAATAAACTAAATGAAGACTCACCAGAGCTTCTTCGCTTTTCTTCAACATCATTCTAGCACCGCCATCCTCCTGAATATATAATATAATATAATATAATATAATATAATATAATATAATATAATATAATATAATATAATATGATATAATATAATATAATATAACATACTATAATATAATATAATATAATATGATATAATATAATATAATATGATATAATATAATATAATATAACATAATATAATATAATATAACATAATATAATATGATATAATATAATATAATATAACATAATATAATATAATATAATATAATATAATATAACATAATATAATATAATATAACATAATATAATAATATAATATAATATAATATAACATCATATAATATAATATAACATAATATAATAATATAATATAATATAATATAATATAATATAATATAATATAATTAACATGTTAAGTGGTCAGTATGATCAGGTGTTGTGTAGCCGTTGCTAAAGGCTAATTTTGCTGCTGTTTCAGCCTCATTGTGATGAAGTAAAACATTGTGACTAGAGTAACTAACTTTTAGACAAAGTTAGTAGTAACACATTTGAACTGTGAGTATTCCAGAATTAAAACGGTTAACCAAAAATATTTCGTTATACATGTGAAAGTAAAGTGACAGCAAGATATATAAACAAACAATGTTCATGGCAACATTCCTGACAGGCTGTTTACCTCTTTCACATGGAGTTTCTGACTCCTGTGCCTTTAAGCCCTCTGAGCCTAAAGGGGGGCCTTCAAAATAAAAGCACGCGAGTGGAAGATTTCAAAATTCTTCGCAACTTCGGTGAAATTATTAGGTGAGACGAATGTGACTGTCCACCAGTATTGGGGGGAGGTGATACGTCCCCGGTTCCTCTGCCTATGGAAAATAACATTTTATTGATAAAGTAGAGGGATGATATCAGCCCATCAGATGGTTTAGAAGAGGGAGAGGAAGCATCATGGGACTGCAGAGGTCCTTCACCTGATCCTGGTTGTTGGGACAAGAACTTTGTTACTGAACTTAAGGACATTTTTCATGTTTCTGTACGTAAGTAGATTTAATGGTGGGGAACTTTTACTCCACTAACATTTTACAGTATCTGTACTTTCTACTTCACTACATTTCTATATAAGCGTTGCCGTTACAAGTTACATCCAAGTCGCTTTGCTCTTTTTGATTTGTTCTTTAGTTTGAAAGTAATCAATGATTCTGGTGCTTGCCTTGCCTCCCTGATATCATGAACTGCTAGCTTTCAAAAATTCACCATCAAATCTGAAAAACATATCGAGGAAAGTAAGCTGCTAAACGCTTGTCTGAGTTTTGGTGTTAAACTGATTTAGGTTAGAGAAGTTTTATTGTAATCTTACCAGCTTCTAGTTTAAATCGACTGCAATAAATAAAACAATTAAATAGTTTGTAAGCAGCTGAACTGGCAGTAACATTGATTACTGCGTGTCGGGGGCGCATGGAGCGCAGCGTCTCCTGCCATGAATGTCCCAGTAACGTTTAAACTCCTCCACATCCTGGTTACTGAATTAATGTGAATAATCTCCATCTTCATATTACATTTACAGTCATATTCAATAAATTAGAATATTGGTTCCCATGAGGCTCGTTGGTAGGATTTTAAAACAATTTAAGCAGATATTAAACATATTTTTCATCAGACCCAAATTTTCTACATTAGGTTTTTATTGGTCTGTAATCTGATCAGAAATGTCATGTTTTCATTAACTGTAAGTGTCAGGAAACGGGTGTGAGGTAGTGAAGGCAGCAGGCGGTGGAGACCAGGATGTGACGAAATAAATGTTTTTAATGAAAAATGTCCAAAAATTACTCAGTCCACCAAATCCAAAAGCCGGGCAGCACGGCCGGGCGGAGCCTGGGCTGGACGCCGGTAGCAACCGGTACATGAAGGATGAGACGAGAGACTGGGCACACAGACTATAGGGAACAGGAAGCCAGGTGAGACGAGGACCCCCAACAGGACACAAGTGACACTAAATACACAGAAGGTAATCGGGGAATGAGACACACCTGGGAAATCATCAAAGGGAGGACAGGACAGAGACTCAAAATGAACACAGATCATGACAGTAAGCAACAAATCATGATAATTTATAAATAAAAGCTTTAAAACAGTTTGTGGGGAATTACTCTGTATGATGTGTTTAACTTGTGAGCCGAGTTACTGAAATACATTTTATAAATATTCTAATTTACTGAAAATGATTGTAGTTAAGGACTGTTAGAGAGACGCAGGTCATCCTGATATTCTGATGCATAGAATCACAAATCTAAATTAAACTGTCACAGAGAGTAAACACAATAAAACATGATTTATCTGCAGCTTTAATGGCTCATTACTGATGTAGTACAATTAATGTGATCGGTACACTAATGATATTGTATTAACCATTAGGTAAACATTCAGCAAGTACTTTTACTTTTAATAATTTAAATATTTTAAATACTTAATCAAGTAAAATGTTAATGTGGTTCTTTTACTAGAGAACATTTTTGTCTGTTTATTTGTACTTTTACTCAGTACATTGTTTGAGTTCTTTCTCCAACCTCTGGTGAGCAGCCAGTAGGTGGCGCTAGAGTCAGGAGGAGGCAGCCTGGAGAAAAGGCTTGTTCCTCCCTGATCTGTTTCCAAGCAGTCAGAGTGTAGAAGTTGAGAGCTGGAGAAGTTTCCTCCTGTTGCTGCAGCAGCAGAGATTTTCTGCTTCATGGACTAAATCAGGTTGGAAAGAGGAGAGATCTTTACTGAGCTGCTGGATAAAAGCTTTCTGAAACATTTCCAACTCTTTCTGGAAACTAATGAGACATAAAAACAATGGATGTTTTTACCATCCAGGACCTTTAGGAACCAGTTCAGGTCAATAATTATATTCTTCTTCTTATAAGCTCTTCTTGGCCTCTGATTGCAACAGCAGGACAATCCAACATTTTAGTCGACTTCATCTGGAAATATTTCTTTGACCCTGAATCAGTTTGAAGGCAGGCCAGCTCCTCATCAGAGCTGAGATCTTCTCTGTCCCTCCATGCTGGAAATGTACAAGTCCAGCAGCTCCTGATCAGTGACATCAGAGCGTGACATCATCAGTAGAACGATGATGTCATTTCCCTCTCAGAGCAGCTTGGAAATCTGAGAGGAAAGATGCAAACAAAGACTCTCTGGACTGTTGGATCTGCTGGTTCTGGTTCCAGATGCTCCTTGGACACTTTCACAAGCCATTACTGCAGCTGCTGGATTCAGGATGCTGCTTCTTCTTCTTGGTCTCATTGTAATGTGTGCAGCAGCGCCACCTGGTGGTGTTGGTTGGTAGAGGAAGTGCTGAAAGGTTGGAGGGTGTTTGTCAGAGGTGTGTGATGATGGAAGCCTCTCCCTGGTTTGTGAGTCTGAGCTCAGAGATCAAATCTCTGATTCTTGTTGAACTCTTTGTTGAATGTGATGCAGCTTCTCCTTTTTAATGTTTGTATTTCTGGATATTACAGTGAGGCCACAGCAGGTTTTCACGCAGCAGGGCTGGTTAGTGTTTCATTCCTTCATCTGTGTGTGGGAGTGTGGATGGAACAGGTATCCAGGTGTTGTGTCAGAGTTTAGATTGATTGTATTTTAATGCTGATTATTAAATCAGGTTGAGCTTCCAGAAATGTTTCCTAGTTTCCTGATGTCCTTTTAGGCTTCAGTGAGTTTCTTCAGGTTGTTACTGAGGGATTTCCTTTCTCCTCTCTGTTGGAGCTTTTCCTGTGTTTGGAGAAATGAGTTGTGCTGCAAGCAGCACCAAACTGTCCTTCCTACATCCACTGCAGTTTGCAATCCAAATGTTGGACTGTTCCTGTCTCAGTGGAGGACCATGTGTGTCTGAGAGACATGTAATGTCCATGTTTGCTGCTGAAAGAGACTGATGGTCTGACCCCCCTCCTCCTTTCAGGGTGGAGCCTGCTGGAGTCCCATTCTTGACACCAGGTGTGAGGAAGTGTAAGTGTGTTTTTCATCTGATTCATGACAAACAAAGCAGCTCACATTCAACCATCTTCAAACTGTCACATCACTCATTCAGGAGTCATCATCAAAGTGTCAATAAATGATCAATAACTGCAGCTGGATTGTGTTTGTTCTCTCCATCAGATTCCTGTCAACTCACCATCGACACAAACACAGTGAACAGAAACTCAAACTGTCTGAAGACATCAGGAAGGTGACATATGTGAAGGAGCTTCAGTCATATCCTGATCATCCAGACAGATTTGATTGTTATCATCAGCCTGCTGTGTAGAACTGGTTTGACTGGTCGCTGTTACTGGGAGGTTGAGTGGAGAGGAGAAGTTTATATATCAGTGAGTTACAGAAGAATCGGAGGAAAGGAAACAGTAGAGACTGTTGGTTTGGATGGAATGATCATTCCTGGAGTCTGAGCTGCTCTGATGTTGGTTACTCTGTCTGGCACAATGACATAGAAACTCGTCTCTCTTCCTCCTCTGTTTCTAAACAGAGTAGCAGTGTATGTGGACTGTCCTGCTGGCATTCTGTCCTTCTACAGAGTTTCCTCTGACTCACTGATCCTCCTCCACTCCTTCAACACCACATTCACTGAACCTCTGGTTCCTGGTTTTGGGTTCTCGTGGCTCAGGTCCGGTTCCTCAGTGTTTCTGTGCTGATTTGAGTCTAAAGAGTCTAAAGATTTTCCTCCTGTCAGAGAAACTCTCTCACTGTTGAACAGATAGTTCAGTCTCTACAATCTGTTTCTTGATGAAACAATTTTGATTGAATCCTTGGAAACTTTTTATTCTTCCAGTCCTAAAAAGATGGAAGCTGGGATTATTCCAGGATTATTCCAGGAATATTCCAGGATCCTCATGTTTTTCTGTTTGTTTCCAGTCAAAGCTTCACACTGAATATCAAGATGTTGTTTCTCTTATTTTTTCCTTTCATTCATCAGATTTCATTGAAATGTTGATCAGTTTTTCTCAATCACTGAACATTTTCTGTTTCTATCGGCTCCTATTTTCTAAACATGTCAGATTTGAATATTAAATCTTCATTTGTAAATTTTGCTGCAGTTTTTCTTCATGTGTTTTAGAGAAGTAAAAAACATTGTTTTCTGCATTTGGTTCATTTGCTGCTCATTCTGTTCTTTTCCTGGTCAAATTTAAATCTTTACATTAAAAGATTTTTTCAATCAACTTTGCCTTTCAGAAAGTCCTGATTTAAAGTCAAAACATTCCCATCCCATGAAGGTCAGAGGTCAATGCTTTGACAGCCCTAAGTGAGAAAATCTTCATATTTTCTGTTTCATTCAGAACTTCTACCTGAAACTCAGAACCTGCAGAACATTTTTCTCTTTGGAGGAAAAATCCCAGGAACTGGAAGATCAGAGCAGAATGAAAACTGGAGATCAGTGTTGGACAGAAAAGGTCTGATCGCTGCATCTCTGCTATATTTTTACATTTAAATCTGATAACAGAAAGTAAACCTGTTTTTTTAGTGAATAAACCAACATGGATATGACCCGCCACAGCGCCAACGTGGGCCACACCTGATTCAACCCAAACCGGAAAATAAAGGATTTAATTGGAAAAAGCAAAACCCAGTAAAATCAGCAGCTGGTCTGTGATTAAAATGCAGTTTGTTGCAGAGGTTCAAACTTCCTGATGGTGACCTCTCCTCCGTCCCTCACCTTGTCTGGGCCGGTTTTAATCCTCACTGCAGTGTTAGACTGGAGCTCATCTCTCAGATTAACCAGATTAACACTGAGCTGCAACAGGAACCAAACGTCTCTCCTCCAACTTATTTCACTGATTAATAACAAGGTTGGATAAAAACATTGAGCTGAGCTTCTCATTCCTTAAAGAGTCATGAAGAAAGACTCACCCTGGAACTGCAGAAAAGAAGTTAGAAAGTTTAAAAATAGATGGAAAAAACTTTATAAATATATTCTAATAAGTGATTTAATTATCTATTTTTGTATCTTTTAATGTATAAAACTGTATAAAAAAGGTTTATTAAATGGTTAAAAATCTTCAGAATGAGCCAATTTTTAACCTGATTAATCATCACAATAATTCTTGGTTGGACCATCGCTACGCGGTACTGAGGAGGAAACTTTAAAAAAGTTTTAATGTAACTTTCTCTATGTCCTAACATGAGATAATCTGAGAGAACAAATGGAGTTCCTCTGCCTCCTCCCCTGTGTTCTGCTGAATTACTCTACTGGGTCAGAAACAAGCCATCAGAACCAGAACAATTAGCCGTGAGCCTGCAAGTATTGGACATGTTTTTGTCTAAATGAGGTGATTTTATGGCTCCATTTTGCCAGATCACATAGTAGCATTTCTACCTAAAGCCAAACATTAACAGCCAATCCATTTGATCGGTATCTGTGATCGGCAGTGATCGGACCTCATGGTGATCAGAACCGGCAGGAAAAACCCTGATGGGAGCGTCTCTACCCAGGAGTATATGATGGTTTAGAAGTTCATTGAAATCTTTTCCGTTTTGAAAGAAGCTCACATTTGGGGAACTTGTGAATGATTACATTATTATCATACTTGGTTCTGCTTAAAATAATTCAATTCAACTGAATTATTCTATTGTCATTATTGTTCTTACATTTGGGAGATTGAACATTTCTGTTTTTATTAGGTTTTTAAAATAAAACTTTAAAAAGTTCAGAAAATAAAATCAATCTACTGAACTTTCTGATTTTAGGAGGATCTGTTTGAATGTTTGTTACAAAGTTGATTAATTTTTATGTGAATTAAATTGGTGTTTAATTTGTGTTTTTAGTAATGAACTGTTACTGGATGTAATACTATTTTTATTTTTTTAAAGGATTTTGACCCGTTTACTGGCCGACATTTATTCTATAAATCATTTGGTGACCAATTATAAAGTAAATGTATTGAACCTAAAAATGGAATATCTAATTTCTGGAGCAGAAATATTAATCACTAATACAGTTTCCTCAAGTGACTGGAGTTTATTTATTTTTAACACAGTTTGATGAAATGGTGAAGAAAAATATAAGACAATTATAAATAAAACTGGCCTCAATTTTTAAGGAAAAACTGTCATAATTGTCAGAAAAAAGTCAAACAAAATTAAAAACTTTGTTTTTAAACACCTTAAATAAAATTCAACTTATAAAAAATGTAATACATCATCGTTCACCTTCTCAGATTCATCAGATCCTCATTGAACCTGATGTTTGTAGTTTTAGTCAGAAGCTCTCCCAGATGTTCCAGATGAGAAGATCTGAGCATCTGGTTTGGGAACCATGAATCCAGATCTCATCACACATATAGCAGATGAACTTCTAACTTTTTCTCCTCAGTGAGAAAAACCACTGACTGTGGCATCAATAACTTACAATAAATTAAATCAAACGACTTCACTAAAATACCAGAACTTCAGCTGCTGGGATCTGAACATACAGCCCTCACAAATTCCCTCCTTGTTGCATCTGCAGAGAAATCTACACAAGTTCATCAGTCATTTGGATCTGTCTGCAGGGGCGTCACCAGGAATCTTGGGCCCCATGACAAAAAATTAGATTGGGGCCCCCCATGCAGCTGCTGTTACCATTTTTTGAGTCTATTGACCCATAAAAAGCGTCACAATATTAAAGGCTTGTAACTGCCTTGCTTTCTTTGGTCCAAAACTGATACTAGCACAATATTTACTGCTCATGAATTTTACATGCAACAATCTGCAAGTAGGTTGCTTAAATTTTTTCTATTAATTTTAGATTATTGAAATGTCTCTCCCCATGAACAACAGTCACAGACAACATGCAAAATATACATTCCATCCATCCATCCATTTTCTGTTCACCCTTGTCCCTAATGGGGTCGGGAGGGTTGCCGGTGCCTCTCCAGCTACGTTCCGGGCGAGAGGCGGGGGTACACCCTGGACAGGTCGCCAGTCTGTCGCAGGGCAACACAGAGACATACAGGACAAACAACCATTCACACACACACACACACACCTAGGGAGAATTTAGAGAGACCAATTAACCTGACAGTCATGTTTTTGGACTGTGGGAGGAAGCCGGAGTACCCGGAGAGAACCCACGCATGCACAGGGAGAACATGCAAACTACATGCAGAAAGACCCCGGCCGGGAATCGAACCCAGGACCTTCTTGCTGCAAGGCAACAGTGCTACCAACTGCACCACTGTGCAGCCCGTATACATTCCAGACTTCTCAAAAAAATGCTGTGTAGTTGCATTTTATTCAAGGTGCAATATATAACTTTAATCAAAAATATGTTTTCTCCATATTTGTTAAAGCTGTCACCATGTTGTGACAGTTTGCTATGAAACAGATAAAATGTGATTGGGAAAAGACAGGGGAAAATGATTTTTCACAGATTATCTTTTCATACCATACTGTCACAACATAATGACAGTTTTAACAAATATGTAAAAAGTATATATTTTCTTTATTAAACTCTCATAGTGCACCTTTAAATTCACTTAAGATAAGATAAGATAAATCTTTATTGTCATTGTCACAAGGACAACAAAATTTAAAAGGTGCCATCAGTCAGTGCATATGCTTAAAAACAAAAAATAACTGTCTCACAATTCACACACAATGTAAGAAATAACAAATAACTGGTAAGAAACCCCCCCAAAAAACTAATCGGGTAGAAACTGTCTCTGAGACGGTTGGTTCTGGTTCTGGTTGCTCTGTATCTTCTGCCTGAAGGCAGCAGTGTGAACAGAGAATGTCCGGGGTGAGAAGTGTCCTTTGTGATGTGTTGTGCTTTCTTAGACAGCGGTCGCTGTGCAGGTCCTCCAGTGAGGGAGAGGGCAGCCAATGATTTTTTGGGCTGTATTCACAACCCTTTGGAGAGCTTTCCTTTGAGCCGTAGTGCTGCTGTTATACCAGACGCAGATACAGTAGGTCAGTATGCTCTCTATGGAGCACTTGTAGAAGGACACCAGCAGCTTCTCCTTGATGCTGTTCCTCCTGAGAACCCTCAGGAAGTTCAGTCTTTGCTGGGCCTTTTTTATCAGCTCCAAGGTGTTCATGTTCCATGTGAGGCCCTGCTCAATGTGGACCCCCAGGAAAACTAAATCATAACATTTTAAAGTATGCACTTTCATTTTTTTACTTTCTTGTTACTAAATATTACAAATGTTTCCATAATTTAGTGTTAATCTAGTTTTGTCTCATCATTAATATTTGTAATTCTCCTTCCATTAAACTGTTGCTGCTCCAAACTGACCAGATCAAAATAATGTATCAGCAATATTAGATTCATTGCATAAATCATTTATGTAAAGTAAGAAAAGTTTAGGACCCAGTTCTGACCCTTGTGGTTTTCCACAGGTAACTTCTAGTCAATCAGAATTCATATTATTTGTACATTTTGATTTCTTGAGTAACTTTTACCCAGGAATGTGAAAAGCCTCATGATTCAGAAGTAAGAAAGATAATAATTATATAAAAATATATATTGGAGACAGTATATAGGAGCTTTAGTAATAATCTATATTATAATAATGTGTGATTTCAGCTGCAGTATTGTGGTGATATCAGGAACTACTGATTATTTATTTAGATCTTTCTGATTATTTCCTGTTTGTATTTCTAGTCAGACCAGTTACTGCAGCAGGAATCAGCTGTTCTTTTCTCTGGACTCTTTTCTCCTCATGATTCCATCATGAAACATTTTCATCAGAACTTCTCTCCTTCCTCATGAAGGTTTTATCAACCTGCCTCTAATTTCACTGCAGACTTTCTGCTGCTCTGAAAGAAGAAACTAAAAATCATGTGAGTTGTGATGTCATCAGTCCCACCACATCCCTCACATTTACTTTCAGTTTAGATTCATTTTGTTGTTCATATTTTCTTCATCAACTCTTTGGATCATTTGAACAAACTGTAAGTTTTCTTTATTTTCCTTCTTGAACTTTGACCTCAGGAACTTTCTTGTTTGTTTTTGCTCTCTGATGTTTTTAGAAAACATCCACTTCTGATTTCTGGTCAAAGTTTCATCTCTTCCTTTTATTCTTCAGGATTATTAGAATATTGATGAACTGCAACCAAACAACATGAACAGCTGATGTTTCTTTGGTTTTTCTCTGATCAAACTATTTTATGTTTCTATTTGCTGGATTCAAACTTTGAGTGATGTTTCCCAAAAAAAGGATAGAAGATTAAACCATGAATTATCAGGTATCCTGACTTAATTAAACCTTGATTTGGTTTCACAAAACCAACAGCACATATGTTACATGGTAATTAATCCTCTGCCAGTAACCTGCTGCTCTTAGTTCAGCCTGGTGGCCCAAACCCATCAGAATCCAATGTGTTTGTCAGTAATTACACCTTCTTGTCTGCATGTCTTGATCTTTTTTCCCTCCCTGAAATAAAATGATGCAAATTCATTCTGGCATTCAGTCATGTACTATTATTATTTTTAACATTATGATGGTAGAAACACTATTTTCAAGGTTATAAAGATTTATGTTACTGTTTGTTTCTGAAGACTGCTGTTCTAACCTTGTCTAAGGACACAGTGTGAAGCTGCAAAAAACCTCTGCGTATGAAAAACAACATGTTGTTAATATAAAAACAGGACATGTGGTTTGGGAGAAGGAGAAATGACGGAGAAAATGAAGTTGCCCCAGTGAGCAACTCAGCTACCTGGTGCATTGCAACAGCCTGGGTTTACTGATCTGTGGGAGAATGAGGGAGGAGAGCCGGCGACGCCAGCATCTCAGTGGGGAGCCAGATTCACATGACAACAATTGTTCTCACTGATAAACCTCAATGGCAAATCAAGACAGCCAAACTCATGATCAGCCAAACTTATGATCAGAGTGCAACTTCTCCAATGTTGTTCCTTCTGCCGTTAAGTTTCAGGAACTGCAACTGAACTGTTTCTCTCAGCAAGAATCTCTTCTGTTGTGGTTCTGCTCACACAATATCTGAGTCTGAGTGTTTACAGCAAGGCATTTCCTTGTATGAGACAGGCAGCATCTCAATGGGCAGAACAGCTGCCAAAGTTTCTAAAATCATGATATACCAGATAACCGCCAAGTCCAAAAAGCAGAAATCCTGTTATCAAAAGTTGAGTTATATATACACTGCTCAACAAAAATAAAGGGAACACTCAAATAACACATCCTAGATCTGAATGAAAGAAATATTCTCATTGAATACTTTGTTCTGTACAAAGTTGAATTTGCTGACAACAAAATCACACAAAAATCATCAATGGAAATCAAATTTATTAACCAATGGAGGCCTGGATTTGGAGCCACACACAAAATTAAAGTGAAATAACACTACATGCTGATCCAACTTTGATGTAATGTCCTTAAAACAAGTCAAAATGAGGCTCAGTATTGTGTGTGGCCTCCACGTGACTGTATGACCTCCCTACAACGCCTCGGCATGCTCCTGATGAGGTGGCGGATGGTCTCCTGAGGGATCTCCTCCCAGACCTGGACTAAAGCATTCCGCCAACTCCTGGACAGTCTGTGGTGCAACGTGACGTTGGTGGATGGAACGAGACATGATGTCCCAGATGTGCTCAATCGGATTCAGGTCTGGGGAACGGGCTGGCCAGTCCATAGCTTCAATGCCTTCATCTTGCAGGAAACTGCTGACACACTCCAGCCACATGAGGTCTAGCATTGTCCTGCATTAGGAGGAACCCAGGGCCAACCGCACCAGCATATGGTCTCACAAGGGGTCTGAGGATCTCATCTCGGTACCTAATGGCAGTCAGGCCTACCTCTGGGTGAGCACATGGAGGGCTGTGCGGCCCTCCAAAGAAATGCCACCCCACACCATTACTGACCCACTGCCAAACCGGTCATGCTGAAGGATGTTGCAGGCAGCAGACCGCTCTCCACGGCATCTCCAGACTCTGTCACGTCTGTCACATGTGCTCAGTGTGAACCTGCTTTCATCTGTGAAGAGCACAAGGCACCAGTGGCGAATTTGCCAATCCTGGTGTTCTCTGGCAAATGCCAAGCGTCCTGCACGGTGTTGGGCTGTGAGCACAACCCCCATCTGTGGACGTCGGGCCCTCATACCATCCTCATGGAGTCGGTTTCTAACCGTTTGTGCAGGACACATGCACATTTGTGGGCCTGCTGGACGTAATTTGCAGCTCCTCCTGTTCCTTCTTGCACAAAGGCAGAGGTAGCGGTCCTGCTGCTGGGTTGTTGCCCTCCTACGGCCTCCTTCACGTCTCCTGGTGTACTGGCCTGTCTCCTGGTAGCGCCTCCAGCCTCTGGACAACTACGCTGACAGACACAGCAAAACCTTCTTGCCACAGCTCGCATTGATGTGCCATCCTGGATGAGCTCACTACCTGAGCCACTTGTGTGGGTTGTGGAGTCCGTCTCATGCTACCACGAGTGTGAAAGCACCCACCACATTCAAAACTGACCAAAACATCAGCCAGACAGCATAGGTACTGAGAAGTGGTCTGTGGTCCCAACTGCAGAACCACTCCTTTATTGAGTGGTGTCTTGCTAATTGCCAATAATTTCCCACCTGTTGTCTATTCATTTGCACAACAGCAGGTGAAATTGATTGTCAATCAGTGTTGCTTCCTAAGTGGACAGTTTGATTTCACAGAAGTTTGATTTATTCTGAGTTAATTGTGTTGTTTAAGTGTTCCCTTTATTTGTTGAGCAGTGTATATATACATCTTAAAAATCCTCAACCAACAATATGGACAGATGCAGGGTCTTCCTCTTCCCCAGGAATTCATCATGTATCCAGATGTAAATGTCCTGGTGGGGCAGGAAGGCTCTCCTTTGCTCATTCTCCTCATCAAACCCAGATCCATAGTTTACAGTTAGGAAGACATGCAGAGAGATGATCCAAAAGTGATAGTACAATACACAGAGCAGAACGCAGAGCAGATGAGGAAAGTAATAGGAGAATAAAAGCATCTGCTTCACTGAGAAAAAGAGAAAAAAATAAACACTATCAGGTCCGCACATTATAATATTGACTTCCACTACTGATTTATAAATTTAAAGTTGTTTATTTGAGCAAATGGTTGGCATGATTATGATGGTTTTTAGTTAGAAATTGTATGAAAATTTAAATTCTGAGCAAATTATGCATTCAATCAATCGACTGTTGTTTACTATTTTAGCAGTTGTTTTATTGCCTTGAGTATGATGTTCTTCAATTCCTTATAATCTTCCATCAAAAGATGTTATTTGTTCGATGTGCGGTTTGGCGAATGTCATTTATCTAGCGTAGCATCAGTGAGTCTGTGACCGAACTCATGGTTTCTTTAAGACATTTATTAACACATATTCATCTGATTTATTTAGGCCTGGCTCAACATAGTCACAACTCCTTAGTTTGGTTTGGATTTTGTGAAACGGATAAAACTAGAACGAACTAATGTGTCAAGCTTGGGTTTATGTCTCATCCTGG
The DNA here is from genome assembly GCF_001444195.1 of Xiphophorus couchianus. NCBI lineage: Eukaryota > Metazoa > Chordata > Actinopteri > Cyprinodontiformes > Poeciliidae > Xiphophorus > Xiphophorus couchianus. The sequence continues at coordinate 17,608,946 of NC_040244.1, read as the reverse complement.
ATCTGAATCAGACTTTTGTAAGAGAGCTCTCCACCATTAAATTCATATACAATAGTTTCCTGCTGCTTCCTTTCAAAATAAATTTTAAAAAGTGTTTGATTCAGTCAGAATATTAGTTTTTTTCAGATCACATAAGCCACTTGTAGTCTGATTTCACTGCAGATCTTCTGCTTCCTGGTTCTTCTGCTCTGAAAGAAAAAACTACAAACCAGGTGAGCTGTCCACAAGTGGAACAAGTCAGAGTTGGGCCGGGGGGCGGGGCTAATGACCGGGTCCTTTATACACAAATAATAAAGCTCATGATAATATAACTTTAAAACAGACATGCCTGCAACAGCGGAGCTTACAAGTTTCACCAACACAGACATTGTCATTCTGAAATTCATCAATCGGACATGAAGCAAAACAAACCAAGAGACAATAGAAACATCAGGCTGCTGGTCATTAATGATGACACAACACAAATTCAAAGCAGTTCAGAACAGCGGATAGCAATCGGATCATTTTGACACTTTATCAGTTTTAACTCAGAGCCCTGAAACAACATTAACATAGCACAATTACAAATTACAAAAACGCTACAACATTAACAAAATGGAAGAGGTTTGTCCCAGTGTGAGACCTGAGAAATCGCTGATTGGACAATAGGCATTAATACGTAAATACGCTGAGTCCTACTTACGTCACCGCCATCTTGAAAGTGGCAGTGGAGAGAAAGTGCTGCATGGACTAGTTTCAACCGTTTTATAGTACAAAGTGGACCCACCTCCTTTACCTTTCACAGGTAAGAATTAAAGATAATAATATAAATTTACAAGCAGAATTTCTTGACTTTGTGGCCGGTACTGTGCATTTCTGTGGTGGAACAAACTTCCAACTTTTGTTTTTGCTCTCTGACGTTAACTTCTGATTTCAGCTCAAAGTTTCATCTCTCTGCTGTTTGAAGGTTAATTTACAAGATTAATAAATTATTGATGAACTAAAATCAAATACGACAAACAGCTGATGTTTCTTTTCTTCTCTGGACAAACTGCTTCATCATTTTATTTCATGGTGTCAAACTCTGGTCTCCACCATTAAAGTTAGAAACAACAATTTCATGTTGCTTACATTTAAAATGAAAAATTATTTTTAATATTTAGTCTTAGATTCAGCCGGATTATTAAGTAGTTAATTTATGATGAAACATATAATACACTTATAGAGTTTATAATTAACTAACTAAAATACTTCCTGTTCAGGTTGAATCAGTGAATGTAAATGTTGCTCCATGTCTCCATCTAGTGGACTGATAGTAGAAGTGCAGCAGCTGATGGCAGCTTCCTCTGCCTCTCTGCTGTCTGACTGCATTCACCTGACACTGATATGAAGCAGAGAAGAAGAGCCAATCAGAGGAGGAGCAGCTGATCTTTTTCCAGCTCTAATGATGTAAAGGATGATCAGAGTTGATGTGCAGATGAATGATGTGTTTCCTCTGCAGGTGAAGGTAGAAAGTGTGTGTGAGCTGATGTGAATTCAGCAGCATGGATCAGTGTGAGGACAGAGAGGAGGGAGTCCCTCCCTCTAAAACCACTCTGTGTGGGGAAGATGAGAGCCAGAGCAAAGGTCAGAGGTGAGGTCACCATCTCTAACTGTCCACAGCCCTTTTCACACAGCGTTCACTATATCAGGCCAGAACAGACGTGATGATGAAGCTGCTGCTGCTCCTCTTTGCTGCTTCATCCAGACTGAACAGATTAAGTTTTAATCATCATGTTTCTGTCAGGATCCATCAGAGACTCAAACCAGAACCAGAACCAGAACCCAGTTGTGTGTCCTTGAAGAGTGACAGGTCAAGTGATAAACGCATTGACTTTAAATCTCCTGGATCTCCACCATCAGAGAGGTGAGCTGTTTCTAACTGCTGTAACTGTTCAATATTTATCTGTCATTGTGGCCATGTGACAATAACATTATCATGATATTACACAGAATTTCAGGTTATTTTATTTTTATATGTATTACATCAATGACATTGATGTCTCCAAGATAACATGGTACCATGGAGACAGTGAAGTCCAAATGTATAATTGGTACTGCAAAAATTAGTGAAATAATTTCTTTGTGATAATCAGGTCCATTTAGATCTACAATCTTTACCCAGAGCTTCCCCAGGTCCATGTAGTTTAGAGTAATCTCAATATTTGATCTGATGTTTCCCTGAGATCCATTTAATCATCATTCAGGTAGTGACACTGCCCCCTACTGGCCAGTTATTGACACCATACATAAGCAATTACTGCTGATGAATAACAGGGAAAAAAAATAAGCTGAATAAATTCACTTTACAATCAGGACAAATTTGCATAAACTATTATATTTCTATAACCATTTAGCCACAAACACTTAATTGCATTTTCTTCTGTTTGGCATCAACTTAACCCTCCTGTTATGTTGCAGGTCAAATTGACCCGTTTTAAAGTTTTGTTTGTTTTTTTAATAGTTGGAAGTATTTTCTTGCATGAAATTGTTTCTATTTGTCTTAATAGGTGCATAATAGGTAATATTAACTGAAAATGTATTCATTTTACACATTTGCAACCCCGGCTGCGTCTACTTTTTACATAAATAGTGTTTGGGTCAATTTGACCTGGCAGTCAAGTTAAAGTGCAAAAAAAGATTAAAAAATGTCCAATTGTCCAATATCCACATACATACATGCACACACACATAAGCTTCTCACTATTCTTTTAACTTCACTAGGAAACTGAGCCAACCATGAGAAACAACTCATTTAAAGTTTAACTCACTTTCACACAAACACAAAGAGCCTAGCATAAATGTTTGGCTGTTGAACTGGACCGTTCAAGCTAATTTTCTATTAGCAGCTTTACAAATCTTTTACATTAAATTTACATTACCAAGGTACATTAAGACAAACTTTTATCTTGGATTTTTTCTATTCTTCCTGTTTCTTTTCTCTCTCCCTGAAGGATAAGTCATTTTTGAGACATTGTTTTGCTAACTTAACTTCTGACCAAAGCTTTGGACGTTTGGATGCTCACTGCACGGCAGCTCATGTTACCGGCGAAGCATGTGGTACTTACTGTGGCCACCATTGGGCCCCAAGAGCAATATATTTGTTTTCTTTTTATCAATAAATAATGATTTCTACATACATTATCAAATATATATTACTGTAAAAAACAAATCACTTCAAAGTGAAATTGTGTGTTTTTGATGTTATGATGACAGAAATTATTACTAAAAATATATATAAAATATATCAGTTCCACTGAGGAGACCCCTTAGTGGTGTTGGGGCCCTAAGCAGCTGCTTAGTTTGCTTATGCATTGGGCTGGCCCTGACTGTATGCAAGCGTTTAGCTTGAAAAGCTAGCTGAAAAGTTCCTTTGTTAGTAATTCTATCACCAGGAGAAATTACAAGTTTTTTGTAGTATGTTTAATGTCTGCTAAAAAGTTATTTTTGAAAGGTATTATTAATCTGACAAGCCACATCAGGAATTATGTCCTAATTTATTGATACAGATTGTATGGCATTCACATGGACGTTTTGGCTTTATTCTTGGCACAGAAAAGGAAAAGATTTTCCAGTAACTGTGGGTGCATTAGCGCCTCCCACTCCTCCTTGTCCCCACCAACTTGCATGATAAAGTTACACCGTTGTGTGTGTGTGTGGTGGGGGGGGGGGGGGTGTATGTATGTAAGTAGGTATGTATGTAGGGGTGTGTGTGTGTGTGTATGTATGTGATTAATTGTCTTAAAAATATTGCGAGAAATGATAATATTATTTGAAGACCATTTTAATCTGCTATGTAATGATAATGACATAATGAGGCATCCTGCCAAAAATAATTAATATTACTTTATTACTTTATTTTCAAAACAACACTTAATACTGGAACTGGTAAACAAAATGAACAAAACAACCAAAAATAAAATGGACTCTCAGTCTGCGTTAACAAAAAAAAATGCTCTTGAATAAAAATTAAACACAACATAAAACCAAAGTGGAAATAAAAACTACATTCAACCAAGAGCACAGATTATGAAGTATGTATACTATATTGTCCTTGATAATTATAAGATAAGATAGATAAGATAAATCTTTATTGTCATTGTCACAAGGACAACGAAATTCAAAGGGTGCCATCAGTCGGTGCATATGCCCAAAAACAAACAATAACTGTCTCACAATTCACAACGCAAGAATCAACAAACAACTGGCAAAAAAAAAAAGTAAGAATAGCCACATTCTCACATACATCATTATGATGATTAATGGTTGTTTTTGATTGCATTTAGTTTTGTTATTGCTATCGGGTAGAAACTGTCTCTGAGACGGTTGGTTCTGGTTCTGGTTGCTCTGTATCTTCTGCCTGAAGGCAGCAGTGTGAACAGAGAAGGTCCGGGGTGAGAAGTGTCCTTTGTGATGTGTTGTGCTTTTCTTAGACAGCGGTCGCTGTGCAGGTCCTCCAGTGAGGGGAGAGGGCAGCCAATGATTTTTTGGGCTGTATTCACAACCCTTTGGGGAGCTTTCCTTTGAGCCGTAGTGCTGCTGTTATACCATATGCAGATACAGTAGGTCAGTATGCTCTCTATGGAGCACTTGTAGAAGGACACCAGCAGCTTCTCCTTGATGCTGTTCCTCCTGAGAACCCTCAGGAAGTTCAGTTATTAGATTTAGATAGAGTAGATGGACATATCCGACTACCTGATGCAGTAGTTCACTCCTCCCTTACACTAAGGAAATGAGGAAGGGAGTCAGTGAAAAGCACAGGAGTTGAGCCTTTTTTCATCCAGAGTCATCAATAGAAAGAGGAAAAGGCAGGAAGAAACGATAAAGGTGATGAATTAAAATGAGGTTGATCATTTTCATTTATCATTCGATTAATTGATTTATTGTTTATTGTGACAGGGCTTTGTATGTATATCTGTGTATGTGTGTGTGTATCTGACAACAGTTAAATAATTCCATCATAGGATTGCATTGTAAACCTGAAAACATTCAAAAATCAGCATAAAGCTTAAATCGCAATCATTGAAAAATCTTAAAAAATATCAAAATCCAAATCATTTGAAGACAGAAAACGAAAATTTTTCTTGAATTTTGTGGACTTTTGAAGATTTTATGGGGCTAAACTTTGCATAAAAGCTAAAATATTTCAAAAAGTACAGTAGTAAAATTTAGCAAAAGATATAGCACAGTTCTGCAGAAGGAGCCGAACATTTTGATAGATACATTGAAAAAAATAGTTAAAGTTTGCAGAAGTAAAGACCAAAAATCATCAACAGGATCTTAATAATGCATTCTCACTGATAGAAGAACATCAGTGAATAAAACAGGTCTGTTTAGATCCACATTCTTTACCCAGTGCATATCCGGGTCCATCTAGTAAACAGAAATATCAATATCTGATCTGATGTTTTACTGAGATCAATTTAATCATCATTCTTATAGTGATACTCCCCCTACTGGCCAGATATTGAGACCATAAGTAAAATAATACTGCTAGTGAATTACAGGAAACAAAATATTTAACCAGAATTAACATACATTTCTGCTATAACCTCTAAAATATATGTAAAGAATAAACAAATAAGGACATAGATATATTAAGTATTATACTGACATGAGACTTGAAGCACAAATATTTAAATGTGTTTTATCCTTTTCTCCATCAAACTATTTTCTTCCAGATGAAACAGACTCATTTATTTAGTTTAAGATTAATATTAACACACAAACATGAAGGCAGAAGTGAATTTCTTTTCTAGGTTGATATTTGGATTGTTCTTTAAATCTGACAGATTAATACTGAAAGAAAAAAAGTTTTAAATTAATTTCATGATTTCAGGTTCAACTCTGAGCTTCAAACATTATCCAACATGGTGGATTATCTCATGTGGATCTCATCCAGAACCAGATGGTTTATAATTGACCATCTGGTTCTGAATGAAGCTCCATCAGATTCTCCTCTCAGTCATTTCAAATCAACATGTTTGTTTCAGAATCAGATCTTTCTGCTCTTTAAACAAGGCTGGACATTATTCAGGAGGATCAATGATCAGGAACATGTTGGAGGATTGGACCGGTTCTGATGGGAATAATTTAAAACATCTGGTTGATGATCTGTTTGTGGAGTAGATTAAAAAATAATCTACTCCACAGAAGATTCTTAACATGAGTTTTTCTATCAGGATCCATCAGAGACTCAAACCAGAACCAGAGTCCAGCTGTGTGTCCATGAAGAGCAACAGGTCAAATGATAAACACATTGACTTTAAATCTCCTGGATCTCCACCATCAGAGAGGTGAGATGTTTCTAACTGCTGTAACTGTACGAACTGTTCAGTCTAAAAAGTTTTTATTTCAAATGTGTTTGTTGTGAGCTCAGCTCATTTCCCAGCATTTCTATGTTCATATGTGAAATCAGGGGCTCATCTACATACTTTCTGAGGTGTATGCAAACATGTTATCGGCGCATAGGCGCCGGAACAATGGGGACCAGAGGGCCATTGGCCCCACACTTTACAACCCTGGCCTGCCCGTCGGCTGGTCCCACCAGACATTTACACAGGCGGGCAAATCACTCGGGCAATCCGTGACTGACATGAGTCTGTGTTTATATACAGACAGAGGTACAGACTAAACCTACAGCACTGAGATCTGGACCAAATTTAAGGCTCCAGATCATAACAGTCACCCAAAGGTTTACACACATGCGGCAGCTTTGGGTCGGGTTGGGATCGTGAACCGGCCTCACATCTGAAAAAAGGCTTGAACTTTGATCAATTCTGCCTAAAAATTAAATGAGATTTCTGTATTTGTCACCATATATAGCACTGTGACAATGTTTTCTTTCTAATGGCATTGGGGTGACAAAAAATAAAAAGAACATCAGGCCATGTCCGTTTACGGGTCCGGACCAAATGCTCCCCCACACTTTGCGTAGAGCAGATCATTTTTGCTCAGGTTGAAAAATAATAGCATTATTCTTTTTTTCTTCTTTGCTCTTCCAAAAGCCAATCAGCCATCAGTAGCCATAAATATCAATTTGGAACAAACTTCCAGAAAACTGTAAAACAGCTGAAACACTGACTTCTTTTAAATCTCAACTAAAAACCCACCTGTTTAGGATTGTATTTGAAATGTAATCAATTACAAATTTATTGATGGAACCTGACTTAATGCTGTGTTTTGATTATTGATTCTATATTGCTTTGTGTTTCTGTGTTTGTAATGATGTAAAGCACTTTGAAATGCCTTGCGGCTGAAATGTGCTATACAAATAAAATTTGATTGATTCATTGATTGATTTAATTAAAACAGAAAAGAATTTTTTTTTATTTTTTATTATCTAATAAAAATGTTGTTACTATTAACAACATTTAGGAGTAATAAAAAAGTTATATTGTGTCAAAACATCTTGTAGGTAGCGAGTCTGTGTGAGTCTGTGGGGGTGAATACGCCAAAGCCTAAATGTTATTGATCAGTTTACTTTTGTAAATTTGGCAACTTGGCTCTTTTTCTGTAAGCTAAAAATGAATGAGTGGAGTTTGAATCCTCCCGTAGTTCTAAGAGCGGTCGTTTGGATCCTGCCAGAGCTTTTTACTGTGTGCACAGTTCTGGCGGTTTGCTGGTTTATGAGCTTTTTGTGTGTGTGTGTGGTTTGGTGAACTGAAGAGCTGACGGGTCACCCGGTTGGACAACTGTTTCACCGGGTGCTGGTGCATTCATACCAATGATGTAATGATGACAAAACCTTCATACAAACACAGTGTTTTAATACCGTCGATCTCTGTATTCAGCTGTTCTTAGGTCGGTTGCAGGTATTTATCCCCTTTTACATTTTTCCAGACTCCTTTTCGGAAAATGAAATAAAGTCCATTCCGCCATCTAAATGCTCTGTGTAAAGCTGCCTTCTGCATGTTCCCCACCGACAACTTATTTTCCACCAGATCACTATGACTGCAGCGCATGGTAGACCCAAAAACATTGTCCTCCAGTTAAGGGATGTTTACTGTTTACTTTGGGACAAACCCACTGAATTTATTGACACGTGCCATCATATCAATTGAACAAGTGTGCGCGCCTGACATTCAAAGTGCGTAACAGAGGTGACGAAACACCCATAGCTCCCCCACCTCAAAAATGAATCCGGCGCCACTGCTTCGGCGACTCCCCACACCACCCCCCACTATGACATAAACTTGTACAACTCATCTTTAATTAAAGTATCAATATAATAAAAGTACATATATGTGAATAAATTGCTGCCTACAGTGCAATTAAAAAAGAATGAAACAAAAGACAGGGCAATATTTCATCATTTAATATATAAGTGAGCCAAAGAGCCACTTCTGTTAGCCTGTGTCTAGAACCGCCTATGGGCTGCATGTTTTCTTTCATTCTTATAGCTTGATAGGAAGTCTTATCCAATCTGGTCACCCACATTAATACAATGGTGAAATAATATTGACCACAAAACACTATATTTATAAGAAATATCAATGATTTTTCCTACACAATCCTAATAAACGGTTTCACTTCACAATATTTATTAATTTATTTATTAATCTATTAATCTATTTGTATGATTTGTTCTTTAAATTGCCATTTATATTATTTTTCGGTCTCAGGAAATGATTGAGGGATGAAGAGACTGATGTCTGGTTCTTTAGGTTATGATGGGTATGCGGTGTTCCTCTCCAAATCCATTCTGTCTGATATCAAACAGTCCAGTGTACGCCACTGAATATCTCTGTGTTACAGGCCCTGCCTTTCCCTAGGGGGGGCGGTGGAGAGCAATGGATAGGAGCAGGAAGAGAAGAGTGGAGTGTGTTAGCTTGAGAGACTCGAGCTGTGGAGTAGTTGTTGTTGCTCACCTTGCCAAGAGGAAGAAAGTTCTACAAGCTTTCATCTGCCTCTTCCTTGTTTTGCTGCCAGCAGAGCAGGACCTATGAGCTTGTTACCAGCAAACAAGCCAAAGTAGACACCAGCCTGTTCTGGACTTACTTAGGTAACACTGGGGGCTCGCTCCGGGATCACTCTGCTAGAAAAAAAAGAAAGCAAAAGAAACGGGGTGGGGAATGGCAAGAAATGGATGAAGCAAGCTGAAAGAACTTTGTGGGAGTTCCCAAGATGGCTGTGACTGGCGCCAATGCTGCTGCCGAAGTATCAACGCACTTGGAGGGAAGGAGCCAAAGAGTAAGCTTAAACCCCTTCCTGATGGATATAGAAGAGACCCGACAGGACAATGCGGGTTTGTGTGATGAAATGGAGTAGCGTGGTGATGATCAGCGGGTGACGAGTATGGAATTAATTCCAGCCGCGAGCGAAGCTGCTGATTACGCTCTACCATGGCCGCTTACCCCGCCGCCATCAGAACATTACAACCCCTTTAACAAACTGCGGTGAGACTTTAGCCCATTTCTATCCAAGTCATGGTGGCGCTGGAAACGTAGCATCCACGCCTCATGTGACGACATGTTATATGGATAATAAGGCTGATAGCCGAGGTGTACGTGCTGTTGACAGATTTCCTCTTTCCCCGCTTACTGCACCGAACTGGGAACGCTGTGTAGCTTCATCTCTGACCAACACGGTACCACTTATTCATCAGTCAGAGGGGTTTGGCCACACACTACAAATTTGTCCACCTGCACGACTGGATTTCCCTCACATGCGCGGAGGCTCCATACATCATGTTGTAGCACCATTTGGCAGAGTAGAGAACAACCACAGATTTTGTATTTCACCCCAGCTGCAAAATACAGTCTGTGATCAGCACTCCGGTTCCTTTAATCTTGTGCATGGATTGAATGACATAGGCAGCAGTGAGTGTCAAACATGTAATGAGAAGATTCCAATACTGCGGCCAGGCCATTTTGATGGAACAGGTTCATGGAAAGGCTTCTTTTACCAGTTTGAATGCTGTGCTAAGGCTAATCACTGGACTGAAAAGACGGAAGCTGTCCAGTTAAGGTTCTGCCTCACTGGTCCGGCTGGAGCCATTGTCCATAAGAATCCCAGATCAGCTGATTGGAGCTATCGGCAGATTGTTGAGGAGGTCGAAGCTGCTTACGGACCTTGTTCGGAACATGCTGCAGCTATTGGCATCAAACTGAAGCAAAGAGTCAAGAAAACTGGAGAAGCTCTACATGTACTAAGAGATGGCATCTATGAAAAGGTCTCTGTTGTTTATGCCAACTGTACAGAGAGGGAGCAAGATCACATCAGTGTGGAGATTTTCTTTAATGCTCTAGCAGACCCTGATCTGATCCAAAAACTGTTAGGAGCGACCGTGCACCCTTGCATTGGATAATGGAATAGCCCAAAGATATGAAGCGACAAGGATGGCTGCCCGTGCGGTCACACAATTGATGCAGCCCACCACACACAACTTGACATCTCAGGGGGCCAGGTTACCAATGGTGCATGAGGGCTGCGACCTGTCCCAGTGGGAGCCATCCGAGAAACATCGACAGCAATCCATCTCAAGTAAGAACAAACAATTAAGAATGCGTACCCACTGCCTCTGATTCAAGAGTCTCTGGACACCCTCTCCACTGTGAAGTTCTTCATCACACTCAACCTAACATCTGGATACTGGCAAGTGGAAATGACACCTCAGGCAAGAAGAACCGCTGCATTCTGCACACGTAAAGGGCTTTTTGAATGGAACGTGATGCCTTTTGGACTGTGTAATGCTCCAGCCACTTTCCAAAGGCTCATGGACCGTGTCCTGACAGGGTTGCAATGGGAGACCTGTTTGGTCTATCTCGATGACATTATAGTTCTAGGACAAAACACTGGTCAGATGTTGGAATGACTGGAGCATGTGTTCACCAGGCTGCGTGCAGCTAAGCTCAAGCTCAAACCCTCCAAATGCTGCCTGTTTTGGGATCAAGTAATTTTTCTAGGCCACAAAGTTTCGGCTGAATTTGTTGCCACAGACCCCCAGAAGATTCAGCAGATACAGGAGTGGCCCATGCCTCAAAACGTGGGGGAGGTGCGGCAGTTTATGGGGCTGGTTTCATATTATCGCAGTTATGTGGAAAATTTTGCCACCATTGCCAAGCCACTCCACGAGCTCACCAAAAAGTATGCACGTTTTACTGGACAACTCAATGCCAGGAGGCTTTTGAAGAACTCAGACGACGCCTAACATCAGTGCCTGTCCTCGGCTACCCTCTGGATAGCGGTGAGTTGCTCCTTGATGGTGATGCCAGTGACTGTGGTATTGGTGCTGCTCTCTCTCAAATACAGGAGGGGGAGGAGAGAGTCCTGGCATATGGCAGCAGATATCTGTCGGCTACCAAGAAGAACTACTGCACCACCAGACAGGAACTCTTAGCTGTGGTGTTCACCTCACACTTCAGA